>NC_060119.1:1160808901-1160811401 GCF_021461395.2 Schistocerca americana | reverse complement strand
TACTAATATTTTTCTCCATAGTCGACCCTGTATTTACTATTTATATTTACAAAAATCAGCATATTTTTCATAAAATTATATAATTTTTCTGACAGGAATTCTTTGTAAATCTATCCTTGCGATTTACTGAAGTGATTAGGAGTGCAGATAATACTGTTTTAGAAGTATTCGCTTGTGTGACACACCTGAAAAATTACCGACAAATGCAACACCACTAGACATTTGTGTTACTCGTATCGTGTATTACTTTCCTCCTTCCTTGCTTTGCACACTGCCTAATTTCTGGACCGAGCGATGTGGAGCGAGTGGGGACACTGGACTCGCATTCGGGAGGACGACGATTCTAAACCCGCGCCTGGCCGTCCTGATTTAGGTTTTTCGTTGCTTCCCTAAATTGATGCAGGCAAATGCTGGTATAGTTCCTCTGAAAAGGGCACGGTCGGCTTTCTTCCCCACCCTTCCCTAATACGATGGGACCGATGACCTCGCTGTTTGCTCCTTCCCCCCCCCCCCCCCCCCCCAAATCAACCAAACAACCAATTTCTGAAGGGCGTTTTCTGGAGGGGACAGAGAGGAGGGGAAATAAACTTAACAAAATCTGAAAACGATTGATTATAAGTCGGCAAAATATTGAAAGAAATCTAGTGTGTTATTCACCACTAAATAGATATATTTGTCAGCTTTCGAATGATATTATTAACAGAGAATAAGAAACAGCAAGAAGAAGCTATTGTTGCTCGGACCGTCTCACAAATAATAACGGACTTGAAACCTGCAAGCGACTGTGCGCCGGGTGTATAATCCAATGGGTTAAATATCGCAGTTCGATTCTTCACAGGCTCGGGTGGGGTTGCAGGTGTTTATTTAATTAAGCTGCATTAGAGATTCGTCTCGTACGGCGTTAAGGATACGACAGGAATACCGATCAAGCAACGGGCGCTCTTTGATACGAAAAACTGCAAGCAGTTGCGGCGTTGCAATGATGGCATTTCTCCGGCTGTAATCAACGGCACGATGCTGGCTGGATCTGTCGCGTCGTCACAAAAACGGAACGACGTGGAGGCTGGCTCGGCCGTTCTCACACAGGTATCTCTGTGCCTGCCTGCAGCTGCGGGCCTGTTAGGCAGCTTCACAGGGCGACACGCGACACTCGTGCAGTTAGGTCACGTCGCTTCTGCGAACGCAAAGCGAGACGCCGCGGTACGGCGCTAGGCAGAAGGCTGCTGACATTGGCGAGCCCTGGAGGAGCGGGGCCGGACGTCGCAGCGGACACAGGCCGAGGGAGCTGAGGAAAAACGGTGCTCAGGGCTGGTTTCCCGTCCAGAAGAACGCCATCCACCGGCAAAGCGCGTTTCACAAGTCTCGCACACTAAATGGCGCGGTTTAATAAGTCGGCGTCATTAATTCTCCTTCCCTCGTTGACAAAATGGTTCAAATGGCTCTGAGCACTATGGGACTTAACATCTGAGGTAATCAGTCCCCTAGAACTTAGAACTAATCAAACCTAACTAACCTAAGGACATCGCACACATCCATGCCCGAGGCAGGATGCGAACCTGCGAGCGTAGCAGTCGCGCGGTTCCAGACTGTTGCGCTTAGAACCGGTCGGCCCCCCCGGCCGGCCCCTCGTTGACAGTTCTGATGTACAGGTAAATAAACAAAAGTGTCTTGATTTGGAATTGATATTTTACCAATTCTGCAAAAGCAACCGCGACCGCTATTATGCGCTACTGCGGACACAGACTCAAGGCAAGCAGCTTTGAATCATTGATGTGGAAGAAGTTTTCATCGTCAATATTTGACCGTAAACGGAAGGATAGCACTAACAAACCGTTTTGAGGCTTTGAATGAAGAGGAAGGAGATACTGTGGTAGATCAGAACTGGAAGGCGATTGCAGAGACCATTAAAGAAACAGCCCAAGAAGTAATCCCAAAGCGAACTAGGGGAAAAAGAGTGTGGTTCAATGAGGAGTGTGAGGGAGCTATCAGGGAGAGACAACGAGCCAAACTACTGTGGATACAAAGCAATATGCAAGAAGAAGAAAAATCGAAGTTTGAAGAAACACGACGGCAGACCCAAGCCACATTGAGGAAAGCAAAGAGAAAATATGTTAAAAGTATCATGGAGGAAGCTGAACAAGACTTTCATGGAAATAGGTATAAAGAACTTTATAGAAAAGTGAAAAGTTTTAAAGGAGGGACATACCATCAACACAGATTTATAAAAGATGCCAATGGAAGAATGTTAACAGAAGATCAAAAAATTGGAAGAAGATGGATGGAATACTTCAGAGAATTACTAAACTCAGATGAACCAACCGAACTACTTGAGTTTGATGAACCAGTAACAGTAGACCCAGAATATCCTCCACCCACCATTGAAGAGATAAGGAACCAGATTAAAAACCTTAAGAATGGTAAAAGTCCAGGTGAGGACGGTATTCCTGCTGAACTTCTCAAGGCTGGAGACGAAATCCTCTGTTTCAAAATCCACAAGCTA